>NW_021163196.1:272500-280000 GCF_004324835.1 Dendronephthya gigantea | reverse complement strand
ATTGCCTTTCAATTATTTAAATTAAATAAAATTTATTATTTAAATTAAATAATAGATAACGGTAACAGTCGGCGATGAAACCAGAAATGAACTGATCTATTTCAAGAATCACATGCGACAATAATTATTATAGATAAAATTCTATACGTTCAAAGCGAATACTAACGACTCAAAATTTTTCTTATCTATATGCCTATATATATATATAGGCATTGCCCTGCATTCATGCATATGATTGTAGGCGAAATGTTTTCATGTGTTTTAGAGGGAGTGGCAAGAAAACTGATCCTGTATAGAAAATGATATTAATTCATAACACATTCTGGCACCTAAATTTGGTCACGGATAGTTGTAATTTTTCAACTATAAGAATTACAAAAGTTAGCTCAAACAGGCTGCAGGCTTATGACAATACACTTGCACGCTTATTAGTTGTGACAAGTATTACGAGATTTATTTACCTCCAAAGCAAATACTAACACATATTCTATCGGAGTATATATTTTCATGTACAATTTCAATCCACAAAAATTCTTTCTTGGGAACATACACAGGCATCTAGACTTAAAGATTAGTCGATGAAATTTATGTTTTGGGTGTGGACAAACATGACTTCTCAATTGTGGGTTAAGGCCCTGTCACACTGTTGCGTATCACATTAGCGTATGGCAGCGTATGATAAATATCACGCATACGCCGGAATACGCTGAAATATGCTGGTGGTACGTCGTGCGTAAGTTATACACGTTCCGAGCACGGTCACAAACGCTGGTATACGCCGAGGAAGAAAATTTTTTTTAAGCATGCTTAAAAATGTATGTGCGTGTTTGGACGTATGGTTTATACGGTTAAGATAAGCTAGTCATACGCTGAATACGGCAGAAGGACGCTAAATGTACTGTATTAATAGGTTGAGTACGCTAATCATACGCAAATGAGTAAGTGTGCCGTACAACTAACGTGTTGATAGCGCATCAGTAACGAAGGTCTAACTTATGTATGACGTATGTTTAACATCTATAGAGGGCTTAGCTTATGACTGACGATTAAGTAACGCATTTACCGTACAATTAGCGTATAGTTAACGCCTAGTCGTCGTATCTTCAGCGTATTGCAAACGTTACGAGAAAGGGTATAATTATAAATATTATAGCATGTCATTTTTTGTCTATAATATATATTTATGTTGGATGCCTTCATATCATCTTGTACCTTCGAGGATAAAGGATGGAGTTAGCTGTTCTTGAATACCAGTTTGATCTCATAGCTTTGACGATTCGTCACATAGAAAATAACAGAAGGAAAAGGAGAAAAAGAAAAAGACGTGAGGTATGGATGAGATCATGGATCGGAAGGCGAAGGCAGTTTGGCATTTACGACCAACTTCTGGTGGAACTCCGAAGCGAGGATACGCGATGTTTCAAGAACTTTATGCGGATGGTCCCCGAGATGTTTGATGAGCTTCTAGCAAGAGCGAGTCCCTGCAGGATCACCAAGAAACATACCTGGTATAGGCGACCCCTGGAGCCTGGGCTGAAGCTCTCTTTGACTTTGCGACACCTTGCCTCTGGGAGCACGCGTTCAGCCATGAAGTACGGATGGAGGCCGGGTCCCCCACAACACCCAGTCACTTATTGTCAGAGAGGTTTGCCAAGCCATCATCGACGAATACATGTCCGAAGTAATGACCTGCCCTACCACGCCAGAGGGATGGCGTGCCATATCTGATAAGTTCCTCAAGAGGTGGAACTTCCCCCTACATGTGGTGCTATAGATGGAAAGCACATTGCCTGCAAATGTCCACCAAAAAGTGGATCCCAATATTTCAACTAAAAGGGATTCTTCTCTGTTGTACTCATGGGCCTTGTAGACGCAGATTATAAATTCATCTGGGCAGACCTCGGTGGTAAAGGGTCATCATCGGACGCACAGATCTACAACAACTCTGAAATCAAAGAATTAACAGAAGACGGAACTATAGGATTCCCCATCCCCGATGCTTTACCAAATGACTATCAGAGTGTCCCCTACTTCTTTGTAGGTGACGATGCCTTTGCCCTCCGAGAGACAATGATGAAGCCATACAGCCGCCGTGGTCTATAGTCAATACTTCTTTCACGTTGGTGGTGAAGGTTGAGAACCTCATCCTGAAATCCAATATCATCAGTAGATTCCATGATGTCTCGAAATCCTGAAAGACTAGTAATGTTCGGGTGACTTTGTAGTGGGGTGCAAATCGTGGGGTGGTTGAGAAGGGATCCCTTGTTGGTTCACTTTGATAGATGGAGCCGCCATTGCACTTGGAAATTCATCATCGCTGTCCTCATCCATGAGTTCAGACAATAACCTATTGATGGAGGACCTTGCCTTCTTGTACTTGGACTTGGACATAGTCAAAAGGCTCTCTTTAACATAATTTGCAAAGACACTTCGTGCTGTAATGGGCTGTTGTTTAGCTTTGTAGATGTCTTTGAGGATGGTGCCAGACTCAGCAACTCTCTTCTGTAGAGTCTCAAGGACGTCACTCTCTGTGTCCTGAGGTCGCTTGTGGGACCTTCCAGCGGTAGATGATGGTATTGGAGTGACTTCATCTAAGACATCTGCATATCAGCGCAGGCGCTCTCGGCAGCATTGAGATCTCCTCTGTGAAGCTGGATGGTTTCCTTCACCTAAAAAAACCAAAAATATCATGTGGAAATTGTCTCAAATTACTTGGTTATCATGTTGCTAAGGTAATATGGTTGTATACTTACACTCTGCATGAGCTCCGGTCGGTGGCGAGTGACAGTCTTCAGGAAGGCAAACTTTGAGAGGATCCACTGTTTCTCTTAGTCAGGTTTGGAGCACTATCCCCGCTTTTCTTTTTGTCAAGGCGCGTATTGGTGTCGCGCAGCGATCTGAACCAGCCCTTGAGGATGTCAACAGTCTTATTCATCTGATGTGCTTGCTCTTCCCAGATCTTCTTTTTCTTGTCTTTTCGCCTATAATCTGTCATCTTCACATTCCACAGCACAGGATTGTCCATGATAAACTCCAGCATCAGCTCCTCTTCTGTGGCGCTGAGGTTGTAGGGTTTTTTTTTCGCCCTCTTCCTCTTATTTTTCTCCTTGCTATCAGCCCGCCGAAGGAAGTGAAGTCATCAATGGTTTCAGATGATAAAGCCGATGAATTATGGGAGTCTTGGGAAGGTTGTGTTGGGGACTTTGAGAGCTCAGGAACATGTCGCGCATTATTCAAAGATGTCTCAGGAATAAGTGCATCATCATCAGGTGGTTCAACTACATGTACAGGTGCACAAACACGTTGTTCGTCAGCTTTGGCAACGGCTGATGATGGAGTCCTCTTTCCTTTCCTTCGTCCGCGGGTAGATGATGTCTTCGTATTTGCCATGGTGTCTTCTTCTTTTTTCACTGGAGGTTTGACATTTTCTCGAATGGAGCCGTGTGAAAATACTGCCGCTTATATACGATTAAAGTCTGTGAAACGCCATTGGTATGCTTGACATGCGCATTTCTAACGCTTCTCGTAAGCTATTCATACGCTGGCATACGCCAGCGACAGGCTACTCATACGATACTCATACGTTTAATAAGTTAATTTTATGCAAAATGTCCTATTTTTACAGACTTTTTCGTGCGTATAAAAATGAATGAAACGATCTTTATACGCGACTCATACGTTCCTATTATACGCAACAGTGTGACAGGGCCTTTACATAGAGATAAAATTTAATAATTCCATACACATTTCTAATACGGAACGACATATCCGATTTTTAAATTTGCGTAAATCACGCATGGCCTGCATTTCTGGCCACGTTACTCTGAAAGACATATTGAGGTCCGGCAAAAAGATTTAAAAGCTACTGCTATAAACCAAAATGATTTAAAGCCTCATTTCTTCTCAATAATAGTGAACCTGAGGTCAGAGCTGATTAAAGGCACTCAAGTATGTGTGATAAACAGGTTATCATATGAATACGCGTTACATTTCTTAATTATTTTCCATGTAATAATAATTTAACCCGACGTTAAGGCCATGTTACACGGTGCAATTTTTCTTGCAACTTGCAATGCAATTCTACTTCTAAGAGATGTAAATTAGTGAAGAATCTTACAGAAGTAATGTCCATGAAGTGTAATAAACACAAAAGTTTCGTTTTTCTTAAATATACATCTCTCAAAAGTAGAATTGCATTTCAAGTTGGAAGAAAAATGGTATCATGTAACAGGACCTAATTTAGCGTCCTTCAATTTCAATACATATTTGCTTAGAGTTGTGCTGTTGTTGTGCTTTGGTGGTTGTTGTATTCTTAGTTATAGCATTCCGGCGTTCAAGAAATGAACTTATAAAGTTAAAATAGCCCTAGAATTATTGGCGATCGACTTAATTATACGAACTGGTTTTAGCATGCATCATGCTATAATAGTCGTAGCTTTCTTTTTTTCGAGATACTAGGAATTTTCTGTTCCTAAGATGTGTAGCAGTTCACAGTTTTTGGCCTCGTCGTTGTTGCAGGTTGCTAATTTTTTATAACTTACAGAATGACAGCATAGTGATTAGGACAATGATGAAGGCAATCAGATCCAGACGGAGAATGAAGGCGGTCTTACGTTGTGAAGGCAGCCTAAATGCAGCCTCATCCCAGGCCTTGCAAGCGCGCTCTGTTAGTTATGAAGGGGCAGCCCACACCGAGAGGCCTAGCACAAAATGTTGAGAACTCAAAAATTGTCCCTGATTTTGTCCCTGATTCAATATTTTGAGATCAGTACTGCCGCCATTTTTAAATAAGAATTCAAAACATTTTTTGCTAGTCCTCTCCCGCGCGTTCAAACCGGTGACTTCACAAAAGTGCAAGCCGCGCTAAGGAGGACTAGGGACTAGTATAGCCTAAATGTATGCATGCAAATTAAAGTACTCTAATTAATAAGTGCAATGCTTATACATGCAAAATTCATATTTCGACTAGAAATACATGCATGCAGCAATCATTTAATCCAATCAACCAATTTCCTGAGCTAGGAAAAACTAAGATTATATTTATATGATATGACTCAAATGAGTGAATGACTGATTTACAGCTATTCGTAATCAAATGTATAATATAGTTAAAGTGCAGTTAAACATTACCCGTCTTTTAGCTGCTTGAAGCTGGAAATTTATGATTTTAAGCCCCATTTACAATTTATTGGCTCTTACAGCTTGGTAATGATTAAAAATCCAAGCTTCAAAACTTCAAAACAATACAAAATCTTCAGGGCCGAAACGTCAAATGTTGTTCTTGGAATATGCTGCGAATATTCGCAGTCGACTTTGACCCAATCAAAATTTAACCCTTTTCAATGTAAAACAATGGTAAAACAATGGTAAAACAATGGTATAAAACAATGGTAAAATAATGGTTAAACAATGGTAACACAATGGTAAAACAATGGTAAAACAATTGTAAGACAATGCTAAAACAATGGTAAAACAATGGTAAAACAATGGTAAAACAATGGTAAAACAATGGTAAAACAATGGTAAAACAATGGTAAAACAATGGTAAGACAATGGTAAAACAATGGTAAAAGAATGGTAAAACAATGGTAAAACAATAGTAAAACAATGGTAAAACAATGGTAAAACAATGGTAAAACAATAGTAAAACAATGGTAAAACAATAGTAAAACAATGGTAAAACAATGGTGTGATAGCTCTTCGTAGTCGGTTTTATCTTTGCAAAACAATATATCAAGTATCCCTAAACAAAAAAAATAAGCTCATTTTTAATAATTTGTGAAATATTTCTCCAATAGTTCGGGAAATGACAGTTAAGTAATTTGCCTTATTCATTTAAATACCGTCCCGCATTAGCCAATCAGGACATTGCTGATTACAAGTTTTTATTTGTTTAAATTTAGCGCATGCGCATAACTTACAAAACCACCCAACGTCGACGGTCCATCACATAGAATTTGAACAACTTTGGATTGCGCTACGTTCTGTCAAAATACCCCGCGGTGTATTTAATCTCCCAGCGGAATTAGTACCCTCGCACGGTGCTCCGCACCGGCTCGGGCATATATATTATTTTGCCAAAGTTGGCTCATCGTCATTACACTACGTAGATTTATCTCATGAAGACATTTTATGTGTGAATAAAAATGTGCTTGAAAATGTCAAAATATCATCCGTAGACTTACCGCTAAAGTAGCTATGTTTAATGTAGCTGAAAATAGGGTGGAATTTGTGGAAATCAGTAGCAGCACGCTCAATACTTTAATCCTTAAGCATGTGCAAACGCCAGAATACACATAAGAATTTCTAAAACAAAACCCGCAGCATCAAACGTGCGCCTCAAAAAACTAAGCACTGAGCGAAAAAAAAATTTCTGAAGGTAAGAAACACTCTCTGTAGCTTGTGTTGCGCCCCATTATATAAATAATAGTATATTTAAGTCCATGTAAATAATTTTAAAGTGTTAACAATGCACAATGTAGACTTGAATTAGCCTTTCTCACCATGACGAATATGCCACCATTTTGGGGGTACTTTTTTTCATAACCCTGACCGTAAGAACGTGCGAGGGCGACAGTCTTTAATTTTAGGCTGAATTTATTCCTCAAATGGTCTGTGGATTCTAAAAATTTTGCTTTCCATGTTAAATGATAATTTTTAAACGCATATCAGAAAATTGAAAGTACCCCAACTCGTCATCGTAAGAAAGGCTAATTGAGGCAGCATTTCGACTTCATCCCCCAATAATTTTCTACTTCAATTCATAAATGATCTACATAAATTATAAAATGCTTACTCATGGTGAGCAACATCCTTTCACAGTTGGAACAAAAGTTTGTTTCTTGTGGAAATCCCCCCTCACAATTACTGCAATATTTCATTGTTTTACTGCATGGAATTTCCTGTTTGAGCTGTAGTTTGAGAGCAATTGAAACTGTCAATGTTGTGACTATAAATAAAAGATCTGTATAGCGATTAAAAAGCGCTATTTTTAAAGTAGTCTATATTAATGCATATATTAAGTGTATATTTTTTGTATTTTCGTGCTTTCGCGACTCTTTCTATGGAGCACAGTCACATTTCTATGTAGCACAACCGCACTTCTATGCAGCACAATTGCATTTCTATGCAGCACAACCGCACTTCTATGCGGCACAATTGCATTTCTATGCAGCACAACCGACTTGTATTCAGCACAATTGCATTTCTTTGCAGCACAACCGCACTTCTATATGCAGCACAACCGCACTTGTATGCAGCGCAGCTGAATTTCTATATGCAGCACAACCGCACTTGTATGCAGCGCAGCTGAATTTCTATATGCAGCACAACCGCACTTGTATGCAGCGCAGCTGAATTTCTATATGCAGCACAACCGCACTTGTATGCAGCGCAGCTGAATTTCTATATGCAGCGCAACCGCACTTGTATGCAGCACAGTTGCATTTCTATGAATGAGAGGTGGCTCTTATCGGCCACCGTATCGTATAATTAAGATAA